>NW_026732059.1:350000-355000 GCF_028476545.2 Physella acuta
CTGATTGGACTCATCGAACAGCTCTGCCGTTTGACCACAAAGTTCCAATTATATTAATAGTTTACTATCAAAATCATTTGCTTTTAAAAGTATCACAAAAATATGATTTTGTTGAAGCAACATAAAATGACTTTAATTACTATGGACACGAGGATTTTAATGTTAATTATTTTGTAGTTAATAATTGATATAGGATCTGTGTATACAAATAAACCAACTCATTGTAAACAAATGGTGTCATTTACAAATATGTGTTTGATATTTACTTTGTAACAAATATTTGGCAATATTACATTTTAATTTAAATTCACATGATTTATATGTATTAAAACATTTAAATTACTTCAAAACGATAATGTTAAACTTTGATATTTTATCAAAACACTTAACTCACTTCAAAACGATTAAGTAAAACTATGATATTTACCCAAAACACTTAAATCACTTCAAAACGATAAAGTAAAACCATGATATTTTAACAAAACACTTAAATCAATTTAAAAGATGAAGTAAAACTATGATAATTTACCAAAACTTCAAAACGATAAAGTAAAACCAAGTTTTTTTTTTACCAAAACTCGTAGAGGCAAGTGCACAGTTTTCGCCCATGTTTATCCCTTGGCCTAGATCCCAACTTTGGAAACTCACTTCCTCATCATCCACCCATCTGAAATTTCAAATCCGAGCTATCAATAGATTTAAAAATTGCATGGGTTTTTTTTTTGTAATTTCAATATAGAATTATTATCTAGAATAGTTTTGAATTGACATTAAAGTTTTGGACTTTGTATAAAAGTTGTAACAGTGTATGTTTTAAATTCACAGTAAAATTATAAAATTAAAAAACAGCTGTATATTATAGCATATGTTTTGAAAAAGTAGTACGTTTTACAGATATGATTCACGAAAATTCACATACAATTCATCTACAATTCACAAATCACCCACAATACGCCAAAAATTCACTTACAATTCACCTACACTTCACCAACAGTTCACCGACAATTCATCTACAGTTCGCCGACATTAATCTACAATGCCCTCTAAACTCACCTACATTCACCTAAAATTCACCTACCATTCACCCAAAATTCACAATTCACCTATATTCACGTACAATTCACCTACAATTCAACTATAATTCACATTTGATTCACCTACATTAACCTATAATTTACCTACAATTCACTTACTTCCAGGTTTTGTCGTTTGACCCCCTGTACAGTCCAATCCACACGATTTGACCTTGAAACTTCAAAAAAATTAAAAAAAAACATTTCAATCAGAAGTCTGCGTTAAGTAAGATATACTTTTGAACAGTGACACATATCATTGATACCAGCCAGGGGGGATATATAATAAATTGTAATTTATTGGGTTGCGTCCCTGTGGGACCGCAACTGTTGATGTACTTGTTGGCAGCACTATATACTGGCCGTATCATATTTTATTACACCCGTGTATTTGTGTAGCCTACACGTGGTGTTTCCATTGATGTAACCTATTATTTACATTTGTTTTAGGGCTACAGTTTGTTCTTTGTTCTACTGTTCTCGACAGTATATTCGAACATCAGTAGTTTGTCTACTGTTTTCTACTGTGTTTCTACGGTTCTACTGTCCTACATCGCCGTTTATGGCTTGATGTTAATGTCAATAAAGCCAATAGTTGACAACACCATTGTCGTTCCATTGTGTGCTCTATCTCAAGGTCAGCCCTTTTAAACACCTCAGTGGGTAATAAGCATTCCCATAGATTGAGTGTTACATAACATTAAAATGTACTTTAAAAATAAAAAAAATATCTTCTTATTCGAACCAATCAATCGGCTACTTTGTGTGTCCAGAAAATACTTAAGAAAATGTAGCCAACACTAGTCCAAACCTCCTTCAATTTACTTGGTCGATTAACCTTAATAACGGTGTAGGCTCGAACTCGTTAGATTCGAACTTGCTACTCAGTATTGTTATCACTGCCCGTCTGATTAGCCAAAGATCTGCATTCCTCTGTCCTGCTAGGGTAATGACCGCCAAATGACGATCTCCAGAGTCCTCTGTCCTGCTGGGGTATGGGCCCCCAACCGAAGTTCTCAAGTCTTCTACCTGCTGGGGTATGGGCCCCCAACCAAATTTCTCCAGTCTTCTACCTGCTGGGGTATGGGCCTCCAACCAAAGTTCTCCAGTCTTCTACCTGCTGGGGTATGGGCCACCAACCAAAGTTCTCCAGTCTTTTACCTGCTGGGGTATCGGCCACCAACCAAAGATTCTCACTGTCCTGTGCTATTCTCACTAGACTCAGGGTGTAAAACATCTTTGTAGTTTCAGTTCGAAGTTCGCATCGAAAAGTTTTCTTCCTCGACCTCTTTTTCGCTTTCTTTTGCAAAAGATTTCGATTAAAAAAACAACTTTATACCGTGTTGAGTTTTAAGTCAATTTGGGTTTTACATTTTTGTATAACAGAAAGCTATTTCGTGTTACTTTGTTTCTACTATTAGTTTAAAAAAAAACGATTTCGATGACTTATTTGGTACTTTACCTTTGTGTTTATGAAATCTCGTCCTCAGTAGTTTACCTTTTTTAAAGAAATCTATCTCGTCTTCAGTACTTTACCTCTGTGTTTAAGAAATCTATCTCGTCTATTGATTGTAAACTGGCCAGGTTGGCCCCCAGTGTTGTACAAAACTGTTGTGCCTTTTGCCATGTAAGAGCTGTCTTTTTAAAGTAGTAGCAGCTGTCGGAAAACATTTTACCAACACCGTCTGGGCAAAGTTCTAGTGTGACAAATATAAAATAAAAATTGTATCACTATTTAATTTTTTATTTGCTTGTATTATTGTCTCCTAAATATATATGAGAACATAGCATTTTTTTAAATTTTGAAATCTTTTAAAATTAAAGAAAAATATAAGTATATAATTTGGAAGCTTTGCTTAGGTTTCCAACATCAAACTATGACTTTTGATATGTTACTGTTTAAGTTAAACTTATTTCGTAAAAATGTACAGGATTAACTAAAAGTACATTTTTACAACATGTTCTTGCCAAGAAAATCAACTCAAATATGTTCGGCAAATCCGAATTCTTCAAAAACAATAAATAAATAAATAAATGTGGTATGTGTTACGGTAGAAAGGGGAGGTGGAGTTACCTGCTAAAATGTAACGTCCTTAACACCCCCCCCCCCCACAACTAACCATCAACTATTTGTACCTTCTGATTTGATCCCAGAAGCAAAGAGTCCAATATACACAAGATAGAGTAGTATTGCTTGCATCTTGTGATTGCATATACTACCGTCTCAATCGACTCGACACAAAAGTCTTTTCTGCCTGGTTGAAAGGGAACTTTAGTAACAATAGGCTGCGGTTTTTTTAAAATTAATTTTCAAATAATCGAAACTGAATAAATTTATTGCAGCGTGATTGAGGACTCTCAGTCGTTTTGTTGAAGTTTTTGTTTATTACGAACAGCAAGGTCTTGGTCAAAATAGTGTGGGAACCATTGCGTAAATTGAATACAGCTACATTAAAGTTGGGTACCTGACTTACGTCGGGGAAAGCAAAGACATAGTGCTGACCACAGTATCCAAGTGTATATCAGGATCCGGAAATATAGGAACTCTACTTCATCTGCCAAAAGGATCGCTGGTCTAAAGAAGAATGTTACTTTTATGCTGGCTGAATCCGGACAATGTAGTCACACAACAACTTACCGATTGAAAAATTAGTTTGTGGCGTTACTTTTACTTTAAGCTTCAACAATAAAAACTTTAACAATCAATGATTAAAATATACCCACATTTTAAATCAATGCTCAAAAATACCTACATTATATAGCGATGCATAAAATGATGCCCAAAATTAAATGAATCATTACAACATTACCGAAAAAAATCATGTTATAAAATTGAGTCGGCATTAAGGGTAAAAGGGGGGGGGGGGGAGGGGGTCAGAATCCGTGTGTTCAGAGGGAAGGGTCTAAATAGAACCCATACTCTAAATAGAACCCATACTATTAATCTCTAATAAAATTTGGGACCAATACCATGTACGGTGTACGGTGTACGGTGTACGGTGTACGGTGTACGGTGTACGGTGTACGGTGTACGGTGTACGGTGTACGGTGTGTGGTGTATGGTGTATGGTGTATGGTGTATGGTGTATGGTGTATGGTGTATGGTGTATGGTGTATGGTGTATGGTGTATGATGTATGGTGTATGGTGTATGGTGTATGGTGTATGGTGTATGGTGTATGGTGTATGGTGTATGGTGTATGGTGTATGATGTATGGTGTATGGTGTACGGTGTACGGTGTACGGTGTACGGTGTACGGTGTGTGGTGTATGGTTATGGTATATGGTGTATAGTGTTTGGTGTATGTTGTGTGGTGTGTGGTGTGTGGTGTGTGGAGTATGGTGTACGGTGTACGGTGTACGGTGTACGGTGTATGGAGTACGGTGTATTGTGTGCGGTGTATGGTTTATGGTGTATGGTGTATGGTGTATATTGAAAGGTGAATGGTGAATGGTGTAGGTTGCATTTTGCATGTTGCATGTTACATGTTACATGTTGCATGTTGCATGTTGCATGTTGCATGTTGCATGTTGCATGTTACATGTTGCATGTTACATGTTACATGTTGCATGTTGAATGTTGCATGTTGCATGTTGCATGTCGCATGTTGAATCTCGCATGTTGCATGACGCATGTCTCATGTTGCATTTTGTATGTTGTATGTTGTATGTTGAATATTGAATGTTGAATGCTTAAAACAAGGCTCAATCCAGGGTTGTTAAATACATCACTTCTTGGTCTAATCACTTGACACTTGCATTTTTTATTGTCATTTGATTATATCAATAGAATCTGATTGATGAATCTAGGATTGGATTATCACATTTGAATTAATCACCGGATCCTAATCTTATACAATACTCACCTACTATCTGTCTGGGGGTGTCGATTGAAATAACGGCTGTCTTTAGAGGGCTTATAACATGA